>NC_086375.1:74136989-74160901 GCF_036588685.1 Mytilus trossulus
CTATTCCTGGATTTCTAATACATTAATCTAATTGTTTGTGTTGTACATGTGCATATGTATGTAATCAGTATCTTCCATAGATTCAATTTTCAAAAGTTAAAAGGATGAAAATTAATTCCTTTTATGTGTATCCATGGCAACATTCTGCATTTATTTACCATAAAATATTGTAAAAAGGGGGGTGAACATGTCATATATCCCCCCAAAATTTGGATCAAACTAGAATTTCAATGCCTATGAGTGATACCTTTTTAGAAACTGTTTTCTTAAATCTTCTTAATGATCAAATAAAAAGTGGGTGTCTTTCGCCTCATTTTTTCGTAAAATTCAATCACAAAGTTCGTGCGATAAAAAGTTGGAAAAAAACATTGCAATAATTGCCGGACCAATGTATGGTATGGACATGCAAATACGGACTATCATACAGAAAACAGCCTGTATTACATACATTACATAACCTTGATGTTCATATAAACCCAATACAAAGGCTATTTTAATACTCAGCTATCCAAAAATGAATTTTATTGCACACTAGCTCTCATATTTGAAAAATCCACAGGGGCCAAAATGCGAAACTACACACCTAACTGTGGAGTGCTACCTTAAGGTGAAATTTTTCCCCTTCTGCCTCAACATTTTTTATATTTTCTGTGTTCTACTAGCTGTTACGATGAAAATGGTACCTCAGTTTTTAAAATTGGTTTAGTAATAAAGATTTTATGAAGGTTAGCAGTTGATGTTGAAACGCGACAAAAAGTGAATTAAAAATAAATGCTGGATCATAGTGAAAAACTTCAAGTCTGTCTCATTTTTGGGGTAAATTTCTAAAACTTTCCCCTTTTTTTTATTTGAAATTATATTATTACCTTATAAGAGGACAAATTGTACAAGTTTTAGGTGTTTGAAAGCACTTATAGGTAATTTTTGCTGTAAATAGCATACCTAACCTTGGTTTAGAAGCTCTCAAGCAGGGTATAAATTTCTAACAGTACTGGCATCATTAAATTAAATTAATGCCAAATTATGATATAGAATCCTGCTAAAAATGTTTATTTGACTGATTCGCATTCAAAAATATAAAGCGATACATTCTGAGATTATTATATAAAGCGCAATCTTTGGTTAAAAGGGCAAAGCTTACGGAGTACAAATTTGAGACCGCATCATGTCTAAGTGTCAAAATGTGTATATTTGGTTGCTAAGGACAGTTAACAATAAAATTAACATAAATTGCATTCCTAGCAGTTTTTTTACCTTCAGAACTAAAACAAGAACATAAAAGACTAAAGATTTGTGGTCAATTTTATCTTAAAAAGTGCATTTTTGTGCTTTCTGATGTGCCATAAGGTAGCACTCCACAGTTAGAAAATTAAATTAAAAATGAGCCCCAAAATGTTTTATCATCTCCTATTCCTGGATTTCTAATACATTAATCTAATTGTTTGTGTTGTACATGTGCATATGTATGTAATCAGTATCTTCCATAGATTCAATTTTCAAAAGTTAAAAGGATGAAAATTAATTCCTTTTATGTGTATCCATGGCAACATTCTGCATTTATTTACCATAAAATATTGTAAAAAGGGGGGTGAACATGTCATATATCCCCCCAAAATTTGGATCAAACTAGAATTTCAATGCCTATGAGTGATACCTTTTTAGAAACTGTTTTCTTAAATCTTCTTAATGATCAAATAAAAAGTGGGTGTCTTTCGCCTCATTTTTTCGTAAAATTCAATCACAAAGTTCGTGCGATAAAAAGTTGGAAAAAAACATTGCAATAATTGCCGGACCAATGTATGGTATGGACATGCAAATACGGACTATCATACAGAAAACAGCCTGTATTACATACATTACATAACCTTGATGTTCATATAAACCCAATACAAAGGCTATTTTAATACTCAGCTATCCAAAAATGAATTTTATTGCACACTAGCTCTCATATTTGAAAAATCCACAGGGGCCAAAATGCGAAACTACACACCTAACTGTGGAGTGCTACCTTAAGGTGAAATTTTTCCCCTTCTGCCTCAACATTTTTTATATTTTCTGTGTTCTACTAGCTGTTACGATGAAAATGGTACCTCAGTTTTTAAAATTGGTTTAGTAATAAAGATTTTATGAAGGTTAGCAGTTGATGTTGAAACGCGACAAAAAGTGAATTAAAAATAAATGCTGGATCATAGTGAAAAACTTCAAGTCTGTCTCATTTTTGGGGTAAATTTCTAAAACTTTCCCCTTTTTTTTATTTGAAATTATATTATTACCTTATAAGAGGACAAATTGTACAAGTTTTAGGTGTTTGAAAGCACTTATAGGTAATTTTTGCTGTAAATAGCATACCTAACCTTGGTTTAGAAGCTCTCAAGCAGGGTATAAATTTCTAACAGTACTGGCATCATTAAATTAAATTAATGCCAAATTATGATATAGAATCCTGCTAAAAATGTTTATTTGACTGATTCGCATTCAAAAATATAAAGCGATACATTCTGAGATTATTATATAAAGCGCAATCTTTGGTTAAAAGGGCAAAGCTTACGGAGTACAAATTTGAGACCGCATCATGTCTAAGTGTCAAAATGTGTATATTTGGTTGCTAAGGACAGTTAACAATAAAATTAACATAAATTGCATTCCTAGCAGTTTTTTTACCTTCAGAACTAAAACAAGAACATAAAAGACTAAAGATTTGTGGTCAATTTTATCTTAAAAAGTGCATTTTTGTGCTTTCTGATGTGCCATAAGGTAGCACTCCACAGTTAGAAAATTAAATTAAAAATGAGCCCCAAAATGTTTTATCATCTCCTATTCCTGGATTTCTAATACATTAATCTAATTGTTTGTGTTGTACATGTGCATATGTATGTAATCAGTATCTTCCATAGATTCAATTTTCAAAAGTTAAAAGGATGAAAATTAATTCCTTTTATGTGTATCCATGGCAACATTCTGCATTTATTTACCATAAAATATTGTAAAAAGGGGGGTGAACATGTCATATATCCCCCCAAAATTTGGATCAAACTAGAATTTCAATGCCTATGAGTGATACCTTTTTAGAAACTGTTTTCTTAAATCTTCTTAATGATCAAATAAAAAGTGGGTGTCTTTCGCCTCATTTTTTCGTAAAATTCAATCACAAAGTTCGTGCGATAAAAAGTTGGAAAAAAACATTGCAATAATTGCCGGACCAATGTATGGTATGGACATGCAAATACGGACTATCATACAGAAAACAGCCTGTATTACATACATTACATAACCTTGATGTTCATATAAACCCAATACAAAGGCTATTTTAATACTCAGCTATCCAAAAATGAATTTTATTGCACACTAGCTCTCATATTTGAAAAATCCACAGGGGCCAAAATGCGAAACTACACACCTAACTGTGGAGTGCTACCTTAAGGTGAAATTTTTCCCCTTCTGCCTCAACATTTTTTATATTTTCTGTGTTCTACTAGCTGTTACGATGAAAATGGTACCTCAGTTTTTAAAATTGGTTTAGTAATAAAGATTTTATGAAGGTTAGCAGTTGATGTTGAAACGCGACAAAAAGTGAATTAAAAATAAATGCTGGATCATAGTGAAAAACTTCAAGTCTGTCTCATTTTTGGGGTAAATTTCTAAAACTTTCCCCTTTTTTTTATTTGAAATTATATTATTACCTTATAAGAGGACAAATTGTACAAGTTTTAGGTGTTTGAAAGCACTTATAGGTAATTTTTGCTGTAAATAGCATACCTAACCTTGGTTTAGAAGCTCTCAAGCAGGGTATAAATTTCTAACAGTACTGGCATCATTAAATTAAATTAATGCCAAATTATGATATAGAATCCTGCTAAAAATGTTTATTTGACTGATTCGCATTCAAAAATATAAAGCGATACATTCTGAGATTATTATATAAAGCGCAATCTTTGGTTAAAAGGGCAAAGCTTACGGAGTACAAATTTGAGACCGCATCATGTCTAAGTGTCAAAATGTGTATATTTGGTTGCTAAGGACAGTTAACAATAAAATTAACATAAATTGCATTCCTAGCAGTTTTTTTACCTTCAGAACTAAAACAAGAACATAAAAGACTAAAGATTTGTGGTCAATTTTATCTTAAAAAGTGCATTTTTGTGCTTTCTGATGTGCCATAAGGTAGCACTCCACAGTTAGAAAATTAAATTAAAAATGAGCCCCAAAATGTTTTATCATCTCCTATTCCTGGATTTCTAATACATTAATCTAATTGTTTGTGTTGTACATGTGCATATGTATGTAATCAGTATCTTCCATAGATTCAATTTTCAAAAGTTAAAAGGATGAAAATTAATTCCTTTTATGTGTATCCATGGCAACATTCTGCATTTATTTACCATAAAATATTGTAAAAAGGGGGGTGAACATGTCATATATCCCCCCAAAATTTGGATCAAACTAGAATTTCAATGCCTATGAGTGATACCTTTTTAGAAACTGTTTTCTTAAATCTTCTTAATGATCAAATAAAAAGTGGGTGTCTTTCGCCTCATTTTTTCGTAAAATTCAATCACAAAGTTCGTGCGATAAAAAGTTGGAAAAAAACATTGCAATAATTGCCGGACCAATGTATGGTATGGACATGCAAATACGGACTATCATACAGAAAACAGCCTGTATTACATACATTACATAACCTTGATGTTCATATAAACCCAATACAAAGGCTATTTTAATACTCAGCTATCCAAAAATGAATTTTATTGCACACTAGCTCTCATATTTGAAAAATCCACAGGGGCCAAAATGCGAAACTACACACCTAACTGTGGAGTGCTACCTTAAGGTGAAATTTTTCCCCTTCTGCCTCAACATTTTTTATATTTTCTGTGTTCTACTAGCTGTTACGATGAAAATGGTACCTCAGTTTTTAAAATTGGTTTAGTAATAAAGATTTTATGAAGGTTAGCAGTTGATGTTGAAACGCGACAAAAAGTGAATTAAAAATAAATGCTGGATCATAGTGAAAAACTTCAAGTCTGTCTCATTTTTGGGGTAAATTTCTAAAACTTTCCCCTTTTTTTTATTTGAAATTATATTATTACCTTATAAGAGGACAAATTGTACAAGTTTTAGGTGTTTGAAAGCACTTATAGGTAATTTTTGCTGTAAATAGCATACCTAACCTTGGTTTAGAAGCTCTCAAGCAGGGTATAAATTTCTAACAGTACTGGCATCATTAAATTAAATTAATGCCAAATTATGATATAGAATCCTGCTAAAAATGTTTATTTGACTGATTCGCATTCAAAAATATAAAGCGATACATTCTGAGATTATTATATAAAGCGCAATCTTTGGTTAAAAGGGCAAAGCTTACGGAGTACAAATTTGAGACCGCATCATGTCTAAGTGTCAAAATGTGTATATTTGGTTGCTAAGGACAGTTAACAATAAAATTAACATAAATTGCATTCCTAGCAGTTTTTTTACCTTCAGAACTAAAACAAGAACATAAAAGACTAAAGATTTGTGGTCAATTTTATCTTAAAAAGTGCATTTTTGTGCTTTCTGATGTGCCATAAGGTAGCACTCCACAGTTAGAAAATTAAATTAAAAATGAGCCCCAAAATGTTTTATCATCTCCTATTCCTGGATTTCTAATACATTAATCTAATTGTTTGTGTTGTACATGTGCATATGTATGTAATCAGTATCTTCCATAGATTCAATTTTCAAAAGTTAAAAGGATGAAAATTAATTCCTTTTATGTGTATCCATGGCAACATTCTGCATTTATTTACCATAAAATATTGTAAAAAGGGGGGTGAACATGTCATATATCCCCCCAAAATTTGGATCAAACTAGAATTTCAATGCCTATGAGTGATACCTTTTTAGAAACTGTTTTCTTAAATCTTCTTAATGATCAAATAAAAAGTGGGTGTCTTTCGCCTCATTTTTTCGTAAAATTCAATCACAAAGTTCGTGCGATAAAAAGTTGGAAAAAAACATTGCAATAATTGCCGGACCAATGTATGGTATGGACATGCAAATACGGACTATCATACAGAAAACAGCCTGTATTACATACATTACATAACCTTGATGTTCATATAAACCCAATACAAAGGCTATTTTAATACTCAGCTATCCAAAAATGAATTTTATTGCACACTAGCTCTCATATTTGAAAAATCCACAGGGGCCAAAATGCGAAACTACACACCTAACTGTGGAGTGCTACCTTAAGGTGAAATTTTTCCCCTTCTGCCTCAACATTTTTTATATTTTCTGTGTTCTACTAGCTGTTACGATGAAAATGGTACCTCAGTTTTTAAAATTGGTTTAGTAATAAAGATTTTATGAAGGTTAGCAGTTGATGTTGAAACGCGACAAAAAGTGAATTAAAAATAAATGCTGGATCATAGTGAAAAACTTCAAGTCTGTCTCATTTTTGGGGTAAATTTCTAAAACTTTCCCCTTTTTTTTATTTGAAATTATATTATTACCTTATAAGAGGACAAATTGTACAAGTTTTAGGTGTTTGAAAGCACTTATAGGTAATTTTTGCTGTAAATAGCATACCTAACCTTGGTTTAGAAGCTCTCAAGCAGGGTATAAATTTCTAACAGTACTGGCATCATTAAATTAAATTAATGCCAAATTATGATATAGAATCCTGCTAAAAATGTTTATTTGACTGATTCGCATTCAAAAATATAAAGCGATACATTCTGAGATTATTATATAAAGCGCAATCTTTGGTTAAAAGGGCAAAGCTTACGGAGTACAAATTTGAGACCGCATCATGTCTAAGTGTCAAAATGTGTATATTTGGTTGCTAAGGACAGTTAACAATAAAATTAACATAAATTGCATTCCTAGCAGTTTTTTTACCTTCAGAACTAAAACAAGAACATAAAAGACTAAAGATTTGTGGTCAATTTTATCTTAAAAAGTGCATTTTTGTGCTTTCTGATGTGCCATAAGGTAGCACTCCACAGTTAGAAAATTAAATTAAAAATGAGCCCCAAAATGTTTTATCATCTCCTATTCCTGGATTTCTAATACATTAATCTAATTGTTTGTGTTGTACATGTGCATATGTATGTAATCAGTATCTTCCATAGATTCAATTTTCAAAAGTTAAAAGGATGAAAATTAATTCCTTTTATGTGTATCCATGGCAACATTCTGCATTTATTTACCATAAAATATTGTAAAAAGGGGGGTGAACATGTCATATATCCCCCCAAAATTTGGATCAAACTAGAATTTCAATGCCTATGAGTGATACCTTTTTAGAAACTGTTTTCTTAAATCTTCTTAATGATCAAATAAAAAGTGGGTGTCTTTCGCCTCATTTTTTCGTAAAATTCAATCACAAAGTTCGTGCGATAAAAAGTTGGAAAAAAACATTGCAATAATTGCCGGACCAATGTATGGTATGGACATGCAAATACGGACTATCATACAGAAAACAGCCTGTATTACATACATTACATAACCTTGATGTTCATATAAACCCAATACAAAGGCTATTTTAATACTCAGCTATCCAAAAATGAATTTTATTGCACACTAGCTCTCATATTTGAAAAATCCACAGGGGCCAAAATGCGAAACTACACACCTAACTGTGGAGTGCTACCTTAAGGTGAAATTTTTCCCCTTCTGCCTCAACATTTTTTATATTTTCTGTGTTCTACTAGCTGTTACGATGAAAATGGTACCTCAGTTTTTAAAATTGGTTTAGTAATAAAGATTTTATGAAGGTTAGCAGTTGATGTTGAAACGCGACAAAAAGTGAATTAAAAATAAATGCTGGATCATAGTGAAAAACTTCAAGTCTGTCTCATTTTTGGGGTAAATTTCTAAAACTTTCCCCTTTTTTTTATTTGAAATTATATTATTACCTTATAAGAGGACAAATTGTACAAGTTTTAGGTGTTTGAAAGCACTTATAGGTAATTTTTGCTGTAAATAGCATACCTAACCTTGGTTTAGAAGCTCTCAAGCAGGGTATAAATTTCTAACAGTACTGGCATCATTAAATTAAATTAATGCCAAATTATGATATAGAATCCTGCTAAAAATGTTTATTTGACTGATTCGCATTCAAAAATATAAAGCGATACATTCTGAGATTATTATATAAAGCGCAATCTTTGGTTAAAAGGGCAAAGCTTACGGAGTACAAATTTGAGACCGCATCATGTCTAAGTGTCAAAATGTGTATATTTGGTTGCTAAGGACAGTTAACAATAAAATTAACATAAATTGCATTCCTAGCAGTTTTTTTACCTTCAGAACTAAAACAAGAACATAAAAGACTAAAGATTTGTGGTCAATTTTATCTTAAAAAGTGCATTTTTGTGCTTTCTGATGTGCCATAAGGTAGCACTCCACAGTTAGAAAATTAAATTAAAAATGAGCCCCAAAATGTTTTATCATCTCCTATTCCTGGATTTCTAATACATTAATCTAATTGTTTGTGTTGTACATGTGCATATGTATGTAATCAGTATCTTCCATAGATTCAATTTTCAAAAGTTAAAAGGATGAAAATTAATTCCTTTTATGTGTATCCATGGCAACATTCTGCATTTATTTACCATAAAATATTGTAAAAAGGGGGGTGAACATGTCATATATCCCCCCAAAATTTGGATCAAACTAGAATTTCAATGCCTATGAGTGATACCTTTTTAGAAACTGTTTTCTTAAATCTTCTTAATGATCAAATAAAAAGTGGGTGTCTTTCGCCTCATTTTTTCGTAAAATTCAATCACAAAGTTCGTGCGATAAAAAGTTGGAAAAAAACATTGCAATAATTGCCGGACCAATGTATGGTATGGACATGCAAATACGGACTATCATACAGAAAACAGCCTGTATTACATACATTACATAACCTTGATGTTCATATAAACCCAATACAAAGGCTATTTTAATACTCAGCTATCCAAAAATGAATTTTATTGCACACTAGCTCTCATATTTGAAAAATCCACAGGGGCCAAAATGCGAAACTACACACCTAACTGTGGAGTGCTACCTTAAGGTGAAATTTTTCCCCTTCTGCCTCAACATTTTTTATATTTTCTGTGTTCTACTAGCTGTTACGATGAAAATGGTACCTCAGTTTTTAAAATTGGTTTAGTAATAAAGATTTTATGAAGGTTAGCAGTTGATGTTGAAACGCGACAAAAAGTGAATTAAAAATAAATGCTGGATCATAGTGAAAAACTTCAAGTCTGTCTCATTTTTGGGGTAAATTTCTAAAACTTTCCCCTTTTTTTTATTTGAAATTATATTATTACCTTATAAGAGGACAAATTGTACAAGTTTTAGGTGTTTGAAAGCACTTATAGGTAATTTTTGCTGTAAATAGCATACCTAACCTTGGTTTAGAAGCTCTCAAGCAGGGTATAAATTTCTAACAGTACTGGCATCATTAAATTAAATTAATGCCAAATTATGATATAGAATCCTGCTAAAAATGTTTATTTGACTGATTCGCATTCAAAAATATAAAGCGATACATTCTGAGATTATTATATAAAGCGCAATCTTTGGTTAAAAGGGCAAAGCTTACGGAGTACAAATTTGAGACCGCATCATGTCTAAGTGTCAAAATGTGTATATTTGGTTGCTAAGGACAGTTAACAATAAAATTAACATAAATTGCATTCCTAGCAGTTTTTTTACCTTCAGAACTAAAACAAGAACATAAAAGACTAAAGATTTGTGGTCAATTTTATCTTAAAAAGTGCATTTTTGTGCTTTCTGATGTGCCATAAGGTAGCACTCCACAGTTAGAAAATTAAATTAAAAATGAGCCCCAAAATGTTTTATCATCTCCTATTCCTGGATTTCTAATACATTAATCTAATTGTTTGTGTTGTACATGTGCATATGTATGTAATCAGTATCTTCCATAGATTCAATTTTCAAAAGTTAAAAGGATGAAAATTAATTCCTTTTATGTGTATCCATGGCAACATTCTGCATTTATTTACCATAAAATATTGTAAAAAGGGGGGTGAACATGTCATATATCCCCCCAAAATTTGGATCAAACTAGAATTTCAATGCCTATGAGTGATACCTTTTTAGAAACTGTTTTCTTAAATCTTCTTAATGATCAAATAAAAAGTGGGTGTCTTTCGCCTCATTTTTTCGTAAAATTCAATCACAAAGTTCGTGCGATAAAAAGTTGGAAAAAAACATTGCAATAATTGCCGGACCAATGTATGGTATGGACATGCAAATACGGACTATCATACAGAAAACAGCCTGTATTACATACATTACATAACCTTGATGTTCATATAAACCCAATACAAAGGCTATTTTAATACTCAGCTATCCAAAAATGAATTTTATTGCACACTAGCTCTCATATTTGAAAAATCCACAGGGGCCAAAATGCGAAACTACACACCTAACTGTGGAGTGCTACCTTAAGGTGAAATTTTTCCCCTTCTGCCTCAACATTTTTTATATTTTCTGTGTTCTACTAGCTGTTACGATGAAAATGGTACCTCAGTTTTTAAAATTGGTTTAGTAATAAAGATTTTATGAAGGTTAGCAGTTGATGTTGAAACGCGACAAAAAGTGAATTAAAAATAAATGCTGGATCATAGTGAAAAACTTCAAGTCTGTCTCATTTTTGGGGTAAATTTCTAAAACTTTCCCCTTTTTTTTATTTGAAATTATATTATTACCTTATAAGAGGACAAATTGTACAAGTTTTAGGTGTTTGAAAGCACTTATAGGTAATTTTTGCTGTAAATAGCATACCTAACCTTGGTTTAGAAGCTCTCAAGCAGGGTATAAATTTCTAACAGTACTGGCATCATTAAATTAAATTAATGCCAAATTATGATATAGAATCCTGCTAAAAATGTTTATTTGACTGATTCGCATTCAAAAATATAAAGCGATACATTCTGAGATTATTATATAAAGCGCAATCTTTGGTTAAAAGGGCAAAGCTTACGGAGTACAAATTTGAGACCGCATCATGTCTAAGTGTCAAAATGTGTATATTTGGTTGCTAAGGACAGTTAACAATAAAATTAACATAAATTGCATTCCTAGCAGTTTTTTTACCTTCAGAACTAAAACAAGAACATAAAAGACTAAAGATTTGTGGTCAATTTTATCTTAAAAAGTGCATTTTTGTGCTTTCTGATGTGCCATAAGGTAGCACTCCACAGTTAGAAAATTAAATTAAAAATGAGCCCCAAAATGTTTTATCATCTCCTATTCCTGGATTTCTAATACATTAATCTAATTGTTTGTGTTGTACATGTGCATATGTATGTAATCAGTATCTTCCATAGATTCAATTTTCAAAAGTTAAAAGGATGAAAATTAATTCCTTTTATGTGTATCCATGGCAACATTCTGCATTTATTTCCCATAAAATATTGTAAAAAGGGGGGTGAACATGTCATATATCCCCCCAAAATTTGGATCAAACTAGAATTTCAATGCCTATGAGTGATACCTTTTTAGAAACTGTTTTCTTAAATCTTCTTAATGATCAAATAAAAAGTGGGTGTCTTTCGCCTCATTTTTTCGTAAAATTCAATCACAAAGTTCGTGCGATAAAAAGTTGGAAAAAAACATTGCAATAATTGCCGGACCAATGTATGGTATGGACATGCAAATACGGACTATCATACAGAAAACAGCCTGTATTACATACATTACATAACCTTGATGTTCATATAAACCCAATACAAAGGCTATTTTAATACTCAGCTATCCAAAAATGAATTTTATTGCACACTAGCTCTCATATTTGAAAAATCCACAGGGGCCAAAATGCGAAACTACACACCTAACTGTGGAGTGCTACCTTAAGGTGAAATTTTTCCCCTTCTGCCTCAACATTTTTTATATTTTCTGTGTTCTACTAGCTGTTACGATGAAAATGGTACCTCAGTTTTTAAAATTGGTTTAGTAATAAAGATTTTATGAAGGTTAGCAGTTGATGTTGAAACGCGACAAAAAGTGAATTAAAAATAAATGCTGGATCATAGTGAAAAACTTCAAGTCTGTCTCATTTTTGGGGTAAATTTCTAAAACTTTCCCCTTTTTTTTATTTGAAATTATATTATTACCTTATAAGAGGACAAATTGTACAAGTTTTAGGTGTTTGAAAGCACTTATAGGTAATTTTTGCTGTAAATAGCATACCTAACCTTGGTTTAGAAGCTCTCAAGCAGGGTATAAATTTCTAACAGTACTGGCATCATTAAATTAAATTAATGCCAAATTATGATATAGAATCCTGCTAAAAATGTTTATTTGACTGATTCGCATTCAAAAATATAAAGCGATACATTCTGAGATTATTATATAAAGCGCAATCTTTGGTTAAAAGGGCAAAGCTTACGGAGTACAAATTTGAGACCGCATCATGTCTAAGTGTCAAAATGTGTATATTTGGTTGCTAAGGACAGTTAACAATAAAATTAACATAAATTGCATTCCTAGCAGTTTTTTTACCTTCAGAACTAAAACAAGAACATAAAAGACTAAAGATTTGTGGTCAATTTTATCTTAAAAAGTGCATTTTTGTGCTTTCTGATGTGCCATAAGGTAGCACTCCACAGTTAGAAAATTAAATTAAAAATGAGCCCCAAAATGTTTTATCATCTCCTATTCCTGGATTTCTAATACATTAATCTAATTGTTTGTGTTGTACATGTGCATATGTATGTAATCAGTATCTTCCATAGATTCAATTTTCAAAAGTTAAAAGGATGAAAATTAATTCCTTTTATGTGTATCCATGGCAACATTCTGCATTTATTTACCATAAAATATTGTAAAAAGGGGGGTGAACATGTCATATATCCCCCCAAAATTTGGATCAAACTAGAATTTCAATGCCTATGAGTGATACCTTTTTAGAAACTGTTTTCTTAAATCTTCTTAATGATCAAATAAAAAGTGGGTGTCTTTCGCCTCATTTTTTCGTAAAATTCAATCACAAAGTTCGTGCGATAAAAAGTTGGAAAAAAACATTGCAATAATTGCCGGACCAATGTATGGTATGGACATGCAAATACGGACTATCATACAGAAAACAGCCTGTATTACATACATTACATAACCTTGATGTTCATATAAACCCAATACAAAGGCTATTTTAATACTCAGCTATCCAAAAATGAATTTTATTGCACACTAGCTCTCATATTTGAAAAATCCACAGGGGCCAAAATGCGAAACTACACACCTAACTGTGGAGTGCTACCTTAAGGTGAAATTTTTCCCCTTCTGCCTCAACATTTTTTATATTTTCTGTGTTCTACTAGCTGTTACGATGAAAATGGTACCTCAGTTTTTAAAATTGGTTTAGTAATAAAGATTTTATGAAGGTTAGCAGTTGATGTTGAAACGCGACAAAAAGTGAATTAAAAATAAATGCTGGATCATAGTGAAAAACTTCAAGTCTGTCTCATTTTTGGGGTAAATTTCTAAAACTTTCCCCTTTTTTTTATTTGAAATTATATTATTACCTTATAAGAGGACAAATTGTACAAGTTTTAGGTGTTTGAAAGCACTTATAGGTAATTTTTGCTGTAAATAGCATACCTAACCTTGGTTTAGAAGCTCTCAAGCAGGGTATAAATTTCTAACAGTACTGGCATCATTAAATTAAATTAATGCCAAATTATGATATAGAATCCTGCTAAAAATGTTTATTTGACTGATTCGCATTCAAAAATATAAAGCGATACATTCTGAGATTATTATATAAAGCGCAATCTTTGGTTAAAAGGGCAAAGCTTACGGAGTACAAATTTGAGACCGCATCATGTCTAAGTGTCAAAATGTGTATATTTGGTTGCTAAGGACAGTTAACAATAAAATTAACATAAATTGCATTCCTAGCAGTTTTTTTACCTTCAGAACTAAAACAAGAACATAAAAGACTAAAGATTTGTGGTCAATTTTATCTTAAAAAGTGCATTTTTGTGCTTTCTGATGTGCCATAAGGTAGCACTCCACAGTTAGAAAATTAAATTAAAAATGAGCCCCAAAATGTTTTATCATCTCCTATTCCTGGATTTCTAATACATTAATCTAATTGTTTGTGTTGTACATGTGCATATGTATGTAATCAGTATCTTCCATAGATTCAATTTTCAAAAGTTAAAAGGATGAAAATTAATTCCTTTTATGTGTATCCATGGCAACATTCTGCATTTATTTACCATAAAATATTGTAAAAAGGGGGGTGAACATGTCATATATCCCCCCAAAATTTGGATCAAACTAGAATTTCAATGCCTATGAGTGATACCTTTTTAGAAACTGTTTTCTTAAATCTTCTTAATGATCAAATAAAAAGTGGGTGTCTTTCGCCTCATTTTTTCGTAAAATTCAATCACAAAGTTCGTGCGATAAAAAGTTGGAAAAAAACATTGCAATAATTGCCGGACCAATGTATGGTATGGACATGCAAATACGGACTATCATACAGAAAACAGCCTGTATTACATACATTACATAACCTTGATGTTCATATAAACCCAATACAAAGGCTATTTTAATACTCAGCTATCCAAAAATGAATTTTATTGCACACTAGCTCTCATATTTGAAAAATCCACAGGGGCCAAAATGCGAAACTACACACCTAACTGTGGAGTGCTACCTTAAGGTGAAATTTTTCCCCTTCTGCCTCAACATTTTTTATATTTTCTGTGTTCTACTAGCTGTTACGATGAAAATGGTACCTCAGTTTTTAAAATTGGTTTAGTAATAAAGATTTTATGAAGGTTAGCAGTTGATGTTGAAACGCGACAAAAAGTGAATTAAAAATAAATGCTGGATCATAGTGAAAAACTTCAAGTCTGTCTCATTTTTGGGGTAAATTTCTAAAACTTTCCCCTTTTTTTTATTTGAAATTATATTATTACCTTATAAGAGGACAAATTGTACAAGTTTTAGGTGTTTGAAAGCACTTATAGGTAATTTTTGCTGTAAATAGCATACCTAACCTTGGTTTAGAAGCTCTCAAGCAGGGTATAAATTTCTAACAGTACTGGCATCATTAAATTAAATTAATGCCAAATTATGATATAGAATCCTGCTAAAAATGTTTATTTGACTGATTCGCATTCAAAAATATAAAGCGATACATTCTGAGATTATTATATAAAGCGCAATCTTTGGTTAAAAGGGCAAAGCTTACGGAGTACAAATTTGAGACCGCATCATGTCTAAGTGTCAAAATGTGTATATTTGGTTGCTAAGGACAGTTAACAATAAAATTAACATAAATTGCATTCCTAGCAGTTTTTTTACCTTCAGAACTAAAACAAGAACATAAAAGACTAAAGATTTGTGGTCAATTTTATCTTAAAAAGTGCATTTTTGTGCTTTCTGATGTGCCATAAGGTAGCACTCCACAGTTAGAAAATTAAATTAAAAATGAGCCCCAAAATGTTTTATCATCTCCTATTCCTGGATTTCTAATACATTAATCTAATTGTTTGTGTTGTACATGTGCATATGTATGTAATCAGTATCTTCCATAGATTCAATTTTCAAAAGTTAAAAGGATGAAAATTAATTCCTTTTATGTGTATCCATGGCAACATTCTGCATTTATTTACCATAAAATATTGTAAAAAGGGGGGTGAACATGTCATATATCCCCCCAAAATTTGGATCAAACTAGAATTTCAATGCCTATGAGTGATACCTTTTTAGAAACTGTTTTCTTAAATCTTCTTAATGATCAAATAAAAAGTGGGTGTCTTTCGCCTCATTTTTTCGTAAAATTCAATCACAAAGTTCGTGCGATAAAAAGTTGGAAAAAAACATTGCAATAATTGCCGGACCAATGTATGGTATGGACATGCAAATACGGACTATCATACAGAAAACAGCCTGTATTACATACATTACATAACCTTGATGTTCATATAAACCCAATACAAAGGCTATTTTAATACTCAGCTATCCAAAAATGAATTTTATTGCACACTAGCTCTCATATTTGAAAAATCCACAGGGGCCAAAATGCGAAACTACACACCTAACTGTGGAGTGCTACCTTAAGGTGAAATTTTTCCCCTTCTGCCTCAACATTTTTTATATTTTCTGTGTTCTACTAGCTGTTACGATGAAAATGGTACCTCAGTTTTTAAAATTGGTTTAGTAATAAAGATTTTATGAAGGTTAGCAGTTGATGTTGAAACGCGACAAAAAGTGAATTAAAAATAAATGCTGGATCATAGTGAAAAACTTCAAGTCTGTCTCATTTTTGGGGTAAATTTCTAAAACTTTCCCCTTTTTTTTATTTGAAATTATATTATTACCTTATAAGAGGACAAATTGTACAAGTTTTAGGTGTTTGAAAGCACTTATAGGTAATTTTTGCTGTAAATAGCATACCTAACCTTGGTTTAGAAGCTCTCAAGCAGGGTATAAATTTCTAACAGTACTGGCATCATTAAATTAAATTAATGCCAAATTATGATATAGAATCCTGCTAAAAATGTTTATTTGACTGATTCGCATTCAAAAATATAAAGCGATACATTCTGAGATTATTATATAAAGCGCAATCTTTGGTTAAAAGGGCAAAGCTTACGGAGTACAAATTTGAGACCGCATCATGTCTAAGTGTCAAAATGTGTATATTTGGTTGCTAAGGACAGTTAACAATAAAATTAACATAAATTGCATTCCTAGCAGTTTTTTTACCTTCAGAACTAAAACAAGAACATAAAAGACTAAAGATTTGTGGTCAATTTTATCTTAAAAAGTGCATTTTTGTGCTTTCTGATGTGCCATAAGGTAGCACTCCACAGTTAGAAAATTAAATTAAAAATGAGCCCCAAAATGTTTTATCATCTCCTATTCCTGGATTTCTAATACATTAATCTAATTGTTTGTGTTGTACATGTGCATATGTATGTAATCAGTATCTTCCATAGATTCAATTTTCAAAAGTTAAAAGGATGAAAATTAATTCCTTTTATGTGTATCCATGGCAACATTCTGCATTTATTTACCATAAAATATTGTAAAAAGGGGGGTGAACATGTCATATATCCCCCCAAAATTTGGATCAAACTAGAATTTCAATGCCTATGAGTGATACCTTTTTAGAAACTGTTTTCTTAAATCTTCTTAATGATCAAATAAAAAGTGGGTGTCTTTCGCCTCATTTTTTCGTAAAATTCAATCACAAAGTTCGTGCGATAAAAAGTTGGAAAAAAACATTGCAATAATTGCCGGACCAATGTATGGTATGGACATGCAAATACGGACTATCATACAGAAAACAGCCTGTATTACATACATTACATAACCTTGATGTTCATATAAACCCAATACAAAGGCTATTTTAATACTCAGCTATCCAAAAATGAATTTTATTGCACACTAGCTCTCATATTTGAAAAATCCACAGGGGCCAAAATGCGAAACTACACACCTAACTGTGGAGTGCTACCTTAAGGTGAAATTTTTCCCCTTCTGCCTCAACATTTTTTATATTTTCTGTGTTCTACTAGCTGTTACGATGAAAATGGTACCTCAGTTTTTAAAATTGGTTTAGTAATAAAGATTTTATGAAGGTTAGCAGTTGATGTTGAAACGCGACAAAAAGTGAATTAAAAATAAATGCTGGATCATAGTGAAAAACTTCAAGTCTGTCTCATTTTTGGGGTAAATTTCTAAAACTTTCCCCTTTTTTTTATTTGAAATTATATTATTACCTTATAAGAGGACAAATTGTACAAGTTTTAGGTGTTTGAAAGCACTTATAGGTAATTTTTGCTGTAAATAGCATACCTAACCTTGGTTTAGAAGCTCTCAAGCAGGGTATAAATTTCTAACAGTACTGGCATCATTAAATTAAATTAATGCCAAATTATGATATAGAATCCTGCTAAAAATGTTTATTTGACTGATTCGCATTCAAAAATATAAAGCGATACATTCTGAGATTATTATATAAAGCGCAATCTTTGGTTAAAAGGGCAAAGCTTACGGAGTACAAATTTGAGACCGCATCATGTCTAAGTGTCAAAATGTGTATATTTGGTTGCTAAGGACAGTTAACAATAAAATTAACATAAATTGCATTCCTAGCAGTTTTTTTACCTTCAGAACTAAAACAAGAACATAAAAGACTAAAGATTTGTGGTCAATTTTATCTTAAAAAGTGCATTTTTGTGCTTTCTGATGTGCCATAAGGTAGCACTCCACAGTTAGAAAATTAAATTAAAAATGAGCCCCAAAATGTTTTATCATCTCCTATTCCTGGATTTCTAATACATTAATCTAATTGTTTGTGTTGTACATGTGCATATGTATGTAATCAGTATCTTCCATAGATTCAATTTTCAAAAGTTAAAAGGATGAAAATTAATTCCTTTTATGTGTATCCATGGCAACATTCTGCATTTATTTACCATAAAATATTGTAAAAAGGGGGGTGAACATGTCATATATCCCCCCAAAATTTGGATCAAACTAGAATTTCAATGCCTATGAGTGATACCTTTTTAGAAACTGTTTTCTTAAATCTTCTTAATGATCAAATAAAAAGTGGGTGTCTTTCGCCTCATTTTTTCGTAAAATTCAATCACAAAGTTCGTGCGATAAAAAGTTGGAAAAAAACATTGCAATAATTGCCGGACCAATGTATGGTATGGACATGCAAATACGGACTATCATACAGAAAACAGCCTGTATTACATACATTACATAACCTTGATGTTCATATAAACCCAATACAAAGGCTATTTTAATACTCAGCTATCCAAAAATGAATTTTATTGCACACTAGCTCTCATATTTGAAAAATCCACAGGGGCCAAAATGCGAAACTACACACCTAACTGTGGAGTGCTACCTTAAGGTGAAATTTTTCCCCTTCTGCCTCAACATTTTTTATATTTTCTGTGTTCTACTAGCTGTTACGATGAAAATGGTACCTCAGTTTTTAAAATTGGTTTAGTAATAAAGATTTTATGAAGGTTAGCAGTTGATGTTGAAACGCGACAAAAAGTGAATTAAAAATAAATGCTGGATCATAGTGAAAAACTTCAAGTCTGTCTCATTTTTGGGGTAAATTTCTAAAACTTTCCCCTTTTTTTTATTTGAAATTATATTATTACCTTATAAGAGGACAAATTGTACAAGTTTTAGGTGTTTGAAAGCACTTATAGGTAATTTTTGCTGTAAATAGCATACCTAACCTTGGTTTAGAAGCTCTCAAGCAGGGTATAAATTTCTAACAGTACTGGCATCATTAAATTAAATTAATGCCAAATTATGATATAGAATCCTGCTAAAAATGTTTATTTGACTGATTCGCATTCAAAAATATAAAGCGATACATTCTGAGATTATTATATAAAGCGCAATCTTTGGTTAAAAGGGCAAAGCTTACGGAGTACAAATTTGAGACCGCATCATGTCTAAGTGTCAAAATGTGTATATTTGGTTGCTAAGGACAGTTAACAATAAAATTAACATAAATTGCATTCCTAGCAGTTTTTTTACCTTCAGAACTAAAACAAGAACATAAAAGACTAAAGATTTGTGGTCAATTTTATCTTAAAAAGTGCATTTTTGTGCTTTCTGATGTGCCATAAGGTAGCACTCCACAGTTAGAAAATTAAATTAAAAATGAGCCCCAAAATGTTTTATCATCTCCTATTCCTGGATTTCTAATACATTAATCTAATTGTTTGTGTTGTACATGTGCATATGTATGTAATCAGTATCTTCCATAGATTCAATTTTCAAAAGTTAAAAGGATGAAAATTAATTCCTTTTATGTGTATCCATGGCAACATTCTGCATTTATTTACCATAAAATATTGTAAAAAGGGGGGTGAACATGTCATATATCCCCCCAAAATTTGGATCAAACTAGAATTTCAATGCCTATGAGTGATACCTTTTTAGAAACTGTTTTCTTAAATCTTCTTAATGATCAAATAAAAAGTGGGTGTCTTTCGCCTCATTTTTTCGTAAAATTCAATCACAAAGTTCGTGCGATAAAAAGTTGGAAAAAAACATTGCAATAATTGCCGGACCAATGTATGGTATGGACATGCAAATACGGACTATCATACAGAAAACAGCCTGTATTACATACATTACATAACCTTGATGTTCATATAAACCCAATACAAAGGCTATTTTAATACTCAGCTATCCAAAAATGAATTTTATTGCACACTAGCTCTCATATTTGAAAAATCCACAGGGGCCAAAATGCGAAACTACACACCTAACTGTGGAGTGCTACCTTAAGGTGAAATTTTTCCCCTTCTGCCTCAACATTTTTTATATTTTCTGTGTTCTACTAGCTGTTACGATGAAAATGGTACCTCAGTTTTTAAAATTGGTTTAGTAATAAAGATTTTATGAAGGTTAGCAGTTGATGTTGAAACGCGACAAAAAGTGAATTAAAAATAAATGCTGGATCATAGTGAAAAACTTCAAGTCTGTCTCATTTTTGGGGTAAATTTCTAAAACTTTCCCCTTTTTTTTATTTGAAATTATATTATTACCTTATAAGAGGACAAATTGTACAAGTTTTAGGTGTTTGAAAGCACTTATAGGTAATTTTTGCTGTAAATAGCATACCTAACCTTGGTTTAGAAGCTCTCAAGCAGGGTATAAATTTCTAACAGTACTGGCATCATTAAATTAAATTAATGCCAAATTATGATATAGAATCCTGCTAAAAATGTTTATTTGACTGATTCGCATTCAAAAATATAAAGCGATACATTCTGAGATTATTATATAAAGCGCAATCTTTGGTTAAAAGGGCAAAGCTTACGGAGTACAAATTTGAGACCGCATCATGTCTAAGTGTCAAAATGTGTATATTTGGTTGCTAAGGACAGTTAACAATAAAATTAACATAAATTGCATTCCTAGCAGTTTTTTTACCTTCAGAACTAAAACAAGAACATAAAAGACTAAAGATTTGTGGTCAATTTTATCTTAAAAAGTGCATTTTTGTGCTTTCTGATGTGCCATAAGGTAGCACTCCACAGTTAGAAAATTAAATTAAAATGAGCCCCAAAATGTTTTATCATCTCCTATTCCTGGATTTCTAATACATTAATCTAATTGTTTGTGTTGTACATGTGCATATGTATGTAATCAGTATCTTCCATAGATTCAATTTTCAAAAGTTAAAAGGATGAAAATTAATTCCTTTTATGTGTATCCATGGCAACATTCTGCATTTATTTACCATAAAATATTGTAAAAAGGGGGGTGAACATGTCATATATCCCCCCAAAATTTGGATCAAACTAGAATTTCAATGCCTATGAGTGATACCTTTTTAGAAACTGTTTTCTTAAATCTTCTTAATGATCAAATAAAAAGTGGGTGTCTTTCGCCTCATTTTTTCGTAAAATTCAATCACAAAGTTCGTGCGATAAAAAGTTGGAAAAAAACATTGCAATAATTGCCGGACCAATGTATGGTATGGACATGCAAATACGGACTATCATACAGAAAACAGCCTGTATTACATACATTACATAACCTTGATGTTCATATAAACCCAATACAAAGGCTATTTTAATACTCAGCTATCCAAAAATGAATTTTATTGCACACTAGCTCTCATATTTGAAAAATCCACAGGGGCCAAAATGCGAAACTACACACCTAACTGTGGAGTGCTACCTTAAGGTGAAATTTTTCCCTTCTGCCTCAACATTTTTTATATTTTCTGTGTTCTACTAGCTGTTACGATGAAAATGGTACCTCAGTTTTTAAAATTGGTTTAGTAATAAAGATTTTATGAAGGTTAGCAGTTGATGTTGAAACGCGACAAAAAGTGAATTAAAAATAAATGCTGGATCATAGTGAAAAACTTCAAGTCTGTCTCATTTTTGGGGTAAATTTCTAAAACTTTCCCCTTTTTTTATTTGAAATTATATTATTACCTTATAAGAGGACAAATTGTACAAGTTTTAGGTGTTTGAAAGCACTTATAGGTAATTTTTGCTGTAAATAGCATACCTAACCTTGGTTTAGAAGCTCTCAAGCAGGGTATAAATTTCTAACAGTACTGGCATCATTAAATTAAATTAATGCCAAATTATGATATAGAATCCTGCTAAAATGTTTATTTGACTGATTCGCATTCAAAAATATAAAGCGATACATTCTGAGATTATTATATAAAGCGCAATCTTTGGTTAAAAGGGCAAAGCTTACGGAGTACAAATTTGAGACCGCATCATGTCTAAGTGTCAAAATGTGTATATTTGGTTGCTAAGGACAGTTAACAATAAAATTAACATAAATTGCATTCCTAGCAGTTTTTTTACCTTCAGAACTAAAACAAGAACATAAAAGACTAAAGATTTGTGGTCAATTTTATCTTAAAAAGTGCATTTTTGTGCTTTCTGATGTGCCATAAGGTAGCACTCCACAGTTAGAAAATTAAATTAAAAATGAGCCCCAAAATGTTTTATCATCTCCTATTCCTGATTTCTAATACATTAATCTAATTGTTTGTGTTGTACATGTGCATATGTATGTAATCAGTATCTTCCATAGATTCAATTTTCAAAAGTTAAAGGATGAAAATTAATTCCTT
This sequence comes from Mytilus trossulus, assembly GCF_036588685.1. Lineage (NCBI taxonomy): Eukaryota > Metazoa > Mollusca > Bivalvia > Mytilida > Mytilidae > Mytilus > Mytilus trossulus. The sequence continues at coordinate 74,159,617 of NC_086375.1, forward strand.
TATGTGTATCCATGGCAACATTCTGCATTTATTTACCATAAAATATTGTAAAAAGGGGGGTGAACATGTCATATATCCCCCCAAAATTTGGATCAAACTAGAATTTCAATGCCTATGAGTGATACCTTTTTAGAAACTGTTTTCTTAAATCTTCTTAATGATCAAATAAAAAGTGGGTGTCTTTCGCCTCATTTTTTCGTAAAATTCAATCACAAAGTTCGTGCGATAAAAAGTTGGAAAAAAACATTGCAATAATTGCCGGACCAATGTATGGTATGGACATGCAAATACGGACTATCATACAGAAAACAGCCTGTATTACATACATTACATAACCTTGATGTTCATATAAACCCAATACAAAGGCTATTTTAATACTCAGCTATCCAAAAATGAATTTTATTGCACACTAGCTCTCATATTTGAAAAATCCACAGGGGCCAAAATGCGAAACTACACACCTAACTGTGGAGTGCTACCTTAAGGTGAAATTTTTCCCCTTCTGCCTCAACATTTTTTATATTTTCTGTGTTCTACTAGCTGTTACGATGAAAATGGTACCTCAGTTTTAAAATTGGTTTAGTAATAAAGATTTTATGAAGGTTAGCAGTTGATGTTGAAACGCGACAAAAAGTGAATTAAAAATAAATGCTGGATCATAGTGAAAAACTTCAAGTCTGTCTCATTTTTGGGGTAAATTTCTAAAACTTTCCCCTTTTTTTTATTTGAAATTATATTATTACCTTATAAGAGGACAAATTGTACAAGTTTTAGGTGTTTGAAAGCACTTATAGGTAATTTTTGCTGTAAATAGCATACCTAACCTTGGTTTAGAAGCTCTCAAGCAGGGTATAAATTTCTAACAGTACTGGCATCATTAAATTAAATTAATGCCAAATTATGATATAGAATCCTGCTAAAAATGTTTATTTGACTGATTCGCATTCAAAAATATAAAGCGATACATTCTGAGATTATTATATAAAGCGCAATCTTTGGTTAAAAGGGCAAAGCTTACGGAGTACAAATTTGAGACCGCATCATGTCTAAGTGTCAAAATGTGTATATTTGGTTGCTAAGGACAGTTAACAATAAAATTAACATAAATTGCATTCCTAGCAGTTTTTTTACCTTCAGAACTAAAACAAGAACATAAAAGACTAAAGATTTGTGGTCAATTTTATCTTAAAAAGTGCATTTTTGTGCTTTCTGATGTGCCATAAGGTAGCACTCCACAGTTAGAAAATTAAATTAAAAATGAGCCCCAAAATGTTTTATCATCTCC